>NW_017963643.1:195518-195690 GCF_001661415.1 Suhomyces tanzawaensis NRRL Y-17324
TTGACTTCAACAAAAACTGTGTTTTTATTGATGAAGCTGGATTCAATATTAGTATGAGACGAGAATATGGGTGGTCTGCTGTGGGTGAAAAGGCAGTTGTGACTCTTCCTGTTACACAAGGTTTGAATGTCTCTTTTCTCGGTGCAATCTCATCTAAAGGCTGTATTGATTT
>NW_017963643.1:195729-196259 GCF_001661415.1 Suhomyces tanzawaensis NRRL Y-17324
GAGAAAGTTAGACTCTACTGTAAGTCAACCTGTGGCTAGAGGTACTACAGCTAATCACATAAGTTTATTCATCAAAAGCGTCATCAAGAAAATAGAAATGAACGAGGAACTAAAGGAAATGAAGTACTTGATTCTTGATAATGCTGCTATCCACAAACGTCGTGATATTCAGCTATTAGTTGCTCTGAGCGGATTGGAGTTAGTCTATTTACCTCCTTATTCTCCAGCATTAAATGCTATAGAAGAATTTTGGTCAGTTTGTAAGTCTAAAGTAAAACGATCTAACCTAAGCAAAAAGGAGCAATTAACTCNAAAAGTGAAAGAAGCCACGAGTAAAATCTCTATTGAAAGCTATGAGGGATTTTGCAGACATGCCGGTGAGCATATTGAATTGTGTAGAGAAAAGCGATTCTTCTAGATGAGCAGGCAAGAGAANTTATGAGAGGTGCTTGTCTGGTTTTTTTCGATTACATTAAAGCACAAATCTCTAGATGTGCTACACGATTAATTTGTAGGCAGGGGAGAGGGTG
>NW_017963643.1:196268-219518 GCF_001661415.1 Suhomyces tanzawaensis NRRL Y-17324
TTTGGAGGTATGAATAATCTGCCCTAAGTATGAAAAGTTCCGGCCCCTATTACGAAAATCGAGTTGCCCGTATTACGAAAAATTCCGAGCCGAGGGTTCGAATGTTCTCTAAAAACACTGTATAGTGGCTATGTTTTACAAAGAGCCTTGGCACTAACGCAAAAAATGACACAATCGTATTAACTCCATGTGCCTCGGCCCCCTTCACTACAACGCGTGTTATTACATATCCAGAAGTCGGCTAAAGCCCCGAAGCCGAGACATCCGATTCAAAGCCTATTAAATGCCTAGAAATATATTGCTATATAGTTCATCAGTTATTATTCAACAACGAACAAAAATAGTCTAGAGTGCACGGTAGATAGCTGCGAGCTAAATTAAGTAGTAGAAGAAAGATGGAAACAAACGAAGTGAAGAAAATGACAGTTAGGTGCGAAGAACGGGTATTAGGCAAGCTTGCGCTTGATGTTGACGGTTCCGTCTTTGATGAATTTGAGGAAACGGTTGCCGTATTCTTGGGCCGGCACAGCCGAAATGGTACTTCTGGCATGGCCAAGAGATCTGACAAAGGTTTCTAGCCTTTTCTTCATACCGTAGTTGGTTAAGCAGTCAATGATACCCAAATAGTATATCTCCGATAGTGGCTCGTTGTCCTCATTCGTGGCCCGAATTCCACCATCGTGACCGTAAAATACATACTTCGACCTGCCTGGAAACACGTTAGTTGGCAAATCGTTTTCCCTGTCGATATCTCTTGGATTAGTTTTGATCAAGTCAGATTTATCCGACGACTTGGGGTCAAAAACAGACAACTTTTGCGTCAAATCGCTGGTGTTTCCTTGTTTAACATCGTGGATCCCCAACAATAACGAGTAGTCCATGACGTTTATCTTTTTCAATAATTTCACATCTGCTTCTAACTGCTTGAAAAACACTTTTCTTTTATCTGGACCAAATTTGATAGGGTTTTTGCCCTCGAGCCAATTCATATCCTTCAAGGTGACTTGCGACAAGTCTTTTGATTCTTCTGGTGACAACCTGGTGATTCTACCCCAGGTAGAACCTTTTAAATCGTATTTGACGTGAATGTCACGATGGGGCGGGAACAAGTTGTTCATCACAACAAAATGTACTTTCTTCACCCCGAACCTGGTTGGCATCTTCACTCTATGCAATCCATAAAATTGTGAAACCAATGTGTTTGGATTTTCTTTGACATGATTGTAGTAATCCTTCAAGATCCTTCTAAGCTGTTTATGCTCTGCATGATGGATAGTTTTGATGATGAATCTGAAATCTCTCGAATAGTAGAAAAATGACCCACTTTTACCAGGAGACCCAAGCTCCGAGAGGATGTATTTCCCAGTAATGGAAACCAAATAATCTGCTGGGTCTAAACCAAAACAAGATCTTAATTCTCTAAACACTTCCGGGCAGTAGTCTTTGAACTTGAAATCGTATTTGGAAGAGGGTGTTAATTCACTTCCGTCCATTTTAAACGACAATTTTTTGGTCTTTGAAAAGTCTTCATCTTTGAGCTTCATCATCACACCTGAACATCTAGAGACCGCTACTCTGATACCTGTCAACATGTTGTAAGCCATGACGAAGTTTTCATGGCCCTCGCTGATCTTGTTCCCAACGAGCACTCTTTCATCTTCCAAAAGCTCTCTTCTTTTCTTCTTCAAGCTTCTTTTCATCAAGATCGAGTTCCGCATGCGCAAGATCTCTGAGCTGGTAGTGTCAGGCTTCATACCAAACGAGTCACTAGCACCTCTATATGCTGGAAATGTGCTCCTTGCCATGGGAGGATTGGGGCGAGATGACTGGAACGAGTGGCGGGCCGGCTGGAGGTCGGCAGTGTCATGGATTTGAGCAAAGTAGTTGCCGCTGTCCAAGGGATGAGGAGCCGTGTGTCTACGTGCCGAGTTGGTGGACACCAATGCATTGTCTGAGGAAGCCAGGAACCTAGGCACGGAGTGAAGTTTTGGGGTAGTGGTAGCGGAGGTGGTTGGGACATGCAAGGGATCATCCTGGTGGTGGGGGCTGATGGTGGACGAAACTCGGTAGGAGGTGTCGTCACAGATTTCTGTAGCTGGAGCCGTGGACGACGACACCTCGTTCTGGACGGCGTCCTCGATGGACGAGGGCGAGGTGTCGTTGGTGACGTAGGATGCATCGGAGCGGGACACCTTGAACGAGGTCGGTGTCGAGGGGGCATTGTGAGGGTGGTTGGAAGGGTCACTGGACTGGTTTTCATGGTGATCCTGGAACGGCGGGAGGCTGGACTTGCTAGGGCCCTTGATGAGCGACGTGGTGCTGGAGGACATGAGGGTATGAAGATTGGTGGCTGTGGAGCCCCCACTGGTTTTGGAGTCCTTGTAGGCCAAGATGTCTGGATGTGTCGTAGTTTCCACCTGGATCATTGTGGGGCTATTGACATGGGCGACGACGACGGGGACCACAGTGGCAGAACAACGGATGAAGAGGACGCAGATGGACCACTCTGGTGACGGTTGTCGGGATGTTTTCTGGCTCGGCTAGGAGGTGTGGGAGTCTATTGTTTCGCGCAGCCAATCAGAACACAAGTGGGAGTGGAGGAGGACGGCTGGGGCGACGAGGACTAAGAAGACGAGTGCCGGTGGTGGTGGGATGGGGTTGGATGTAGTTTGGTGATTGCTTGGGGTGGGCTTGTAAACATGAATTTTTCTCCTTGCGGAGGGGTGTGTGCGGGCTGATGGCACCACGCGGGAGTCTAGGCTACGGGGCGTAGTGGTGGCCGCGGGCGTAGCGAGCAGGGCGGCAGCAGGCGCGGCACGGCGGGAGCAGGCGGTGTCGCGGCGACGTCATCGAGATGGTGCGAGACGGTGCAACGTCGGTCTCCTCGTCAACCGGCCCTTCTAGAAGGTGGAGATCTGGTAGACAATAGGAAGACGCTGGTGGACCTAATAGCCGAATGTAGGGGGGGTTGACAGGTGGTACCACCTTCCACTGGTGCTACAACTGCACTACCATTACTGGTGCTCCCAGCTGTGGTACCACTGAATGTTCCTGCCACGAGCTGCACTGCGACTACCGGTGCTGGAACTCGACTGCGCTACCACCACTATCCCTGGCCTACCTACCATATCACCTTCCAACCAATCGATACTAATCACTCCCACAGTACCGCTACCTTGGTAGCCACTACTTACTGGTGTATCCTACTAATCCCTCGCCCTACGCGTCCTGGACCCTCCGTGCCACAATTTGCCGCCACTTCGCGAGCCGTTCCGAAGACTCGGATCGAAATTTTTCACCCATTACTTGTTATCTCTCCACGGGAATCTCCTTTCTTCTTTACACAACATGGGCTTACTCAACTGGATCGCCGGCGGCCCAGACGTGCACAAGAAGATGGCCGACACCGGCTTCGACTCCGCTACCTGCGACTTCGACTGTGGTTCGTGCCACTCGGAGTTTCCCAAGTCGCTCAAGATCGAGCAAGGAACGATTTTTGGCTCCACCAAGGACTATGGCGTCCATTTGATGGTTGCTACCGGCAAGACCGACTGGCCACACGATGCCACGGGAGTTTCACACACCCTTGCCCACGCAGTGGCCCTGTGGGCTGGCCACAACAGCTCATCGGAGTTGGGCCCCATCAAAACCACGGTGTCGTCATTGTGCACAGACGAGTTGTTCACCAACCCGGAGTACATCAGCGAGGCTCGTGGTGACGTGTTGGTGTTGCCATTCTTTGTGTGGATCCGCAACCTAGCCATCTCCGACGTGAAGACGGTAATGAGCACAGTGGTGCAAGACCTCGCCTCCGCCCGCAAGGATCGTCTCAAGGCTCCTCAGCTCTCGTACCCCCAGTTCCCAGACATCAGGCTCGAGCTCGACACCAACAGAGCCCATATCATCCTCTGCTCCCATCGGACCCGTGACAAGCGATGCGGCATCACTGCCCCAATCATGAAGAAGGAGATGGAAATTTATCTCCGCGAGCAGGGCTTGCTCCGCGACCACGGCGACCCCACGCCTGGCGGTGTCAAAGTCAGCTTCACCAACCATATTGGCCAGCACAAGTTCGCAGCCAACGTCATCATATACTTGCGGAACTCAGGAAAGAACATCTGGTTGGCCCGTTGTACGCCCAATAACGTTCGACCCATTATAGACGAGTGTGTTTTGAACGACGGGAAGGTCTGGCCAGACCATGTCCGACTTCTCCAGCAATTCGAACCAATAGACTGGTAGTATGCGCGCTACCATACACACCCGCTAAAGTCAAATCTCAGCTAGATCAATTCCCAGCTAGATCCAAATGATACCACTAGATCCAAATCCCAGCTAACTCTGTTGGATCAGATATACTGTTGCCCAATAATGCCAGATAGAATATGTATTCCTAATGTAATATGAGGTCTGTCCATGACAGACCACCAAGTTTGAAACACATTGCAGTATTTATAGTATAGAAACCATGAGCCGCAAAGACCTGTTACAAGGCAATGACTCGATATCCATGGTAATTATAAATAATAGAAAACTGGAATTGGGACAATAAGGAATAACTCCTTAATTTTCCCATATCACACTGCAATATGGGAAAAAGGAGAATAATATGACTGACCAGATTTATTGAGCGAGCTATAGTGCTTTCCACGGATGCAAATCTGTAAGGCATTCCATATTTAACTAAGTGATACTACGTATCTAGGCAATATAATTTGCAATGCCATTTCTTTAGTGGTCATACAATTAAAGAACACTTCAGTAACACCTTGAGAGAAATGGGTGTTGGTATTCTTTAGTTTTTGCAATCTATTGTTTTCCATTCATCAATGCCAAAGGGGGTCTTTCTTGAGTAACTTTCAAAGAGAAGAATAATATTTGTCGTAGCTTATTCTATTTGTTTGGTACTCCACATAACTGTCTTTATAATGCTTGCAAACATCGTTCTCTTTCATTTATAAGATTGTAATATTCATTATGCAATAATATTCAACCAATTGTGATCTGCTCCGCTTCGCAAGCTGTTCTGATTTAGTAACATGTTTGGCTTTCTCTTTATCATTATTTGTGAATTGTGGTATAATTATAATACACTAGCCGTTTTTTACAATTTGTAATATGGGCAGTTTCTAGGAAATTTCTCTCTAACAAAAGTTCTCTATTTACTTAACTTTATTTCAAACTGAAGCATGGCAGTCCTCTTCTACAATTTCACGGAACAACTCATTCACATTTAATTTATACAAGATTTTTCAGCCTTAACCCTCACAAGAACACTTTGAGAATATTGGATCTCTTCTCCATGGAATCAATGGTTGTTGATTGCAATTTGTCAATATCATTGGCCAAAATCTTACTTAATCTGTCTAATTCCTTTTGGAAAAAGTGGTCTTCCCCGTTGATCACCTTGTTGATCAACTTCTTGTAGTAATTGATCAGTGACGAATCTGAGACGCTTTCGAATTTTTGAAGCTGGGCCAAAAGCTCTACCCCTACGATGGTCTTGTCGACACCATTTGCAAGTAGCTTTTCCTTAATGAGCAAGTCAAGGTCATCGACTCTTCCTGCGGTCTTTAAAAGCCTTCCTTCGACGGTTCTATGCAAACCAGTATACTTGTTGATTTGCTCGATCAATGCTCCCAAATTTCTATCACCTTCGAACCACAATGGCTTTTCCCCGGCTGGATCAAAGAAAAGAATACTAGGCAATGCATTGATTCCATATCTGTCTGCGATCTTTTCGGCGGGTTCTGTATCAAGCTCTACCTTTCCAAACCGAACAACGTCTCTATCGTTGAAATAAATAGTATCGGCCAATTCTGCCAACGTGGGCTTCAAATTTTCACAGTTAGGACACCACGTAGCAGAGAACACCACCACAGTCTTATGATTTGCTTCCAAAACCTCCTTCTCGAAGCTGAAGTCATTTAACTTGGCAATATTTGATTTGTCGAGCTGCTCTGACACCTTGATAATTTCTTCCTTGTCCTTGATCTCGCCGCCAGGCAACCTGATCTTTGTGATCTGTTGGAGGAAATTGCTAATCGACTCGACGTCTCTGCCTCCATCATACTCGATGGGTTCGTCGGCACCATGGAAAAGCTTCATGGTGGGGTAACCTTGATAGGCATGCTTCTTGGCCATTTTACGACCATCCTTATCACCATTGATCTTTACAATCTTGAGCACGTCATTGTATGGTTCGAATATGTCGGCGAGCTGCTCAATCACGGGCATCAACTGTTTGCAATGACGGCACCAGTCGGCATAGAAGTCGACAAACACATACTTGCCAGAGTCGACCACTTCATCCTTGAAGTTTTTGTCATTCACCTGGCCGAGATTTGGGGAAGACGTGTACGCTAGCACACATGCCACAAAGAGCAGGATGGCAAGGAATCTCATCGTGGTTATTGATAGTACCTGGTGGCGATCAGGATTCTCTATAGGTGGGTATCACGTGCGTGCTTATATGACGGCCATTTGGCAGGCCCGAACTAGCTAACTTTAAACTACAATGAGGCGCAAGATAAGAGACGAACAATGCGTGGCATTAGTAGCTCAATTGCCCAGGCTGGGCACGGGATATAGTAATTAGAATCTTGTCTCATTAATAAATAAAATAAATAATATTGGCCACTCTCTCAAACACCAATCTAACGGAGGACGTTTCCTGGCAATGCAATAGGGTGGGCAATGAAGTAAGAGTTCTGCTTGGTGGCAGTACCAGCGAAGGCATTGTACCAGCCCAAGAAAGCAGTAATCACACCAGTTACACCACCAGCACGATGAACACCGACGTTTCCAGTGAATGCACCCGCAGCAAGAAGGATGAAGGTAAGACATAACATCAGGAACAAAGCACAGAACGCAACGGTGGATTTGAGAGTCAACAACACGAGCATAAAGGTGAAAATGGCCCAGCCGGTCAAGAAGAATCCCACGGCATTCTCAAGCATCTCCTCGTCACCCTTATAAGCAGCACCAATTCCGAAGGCAGGAATGTTGATAGCAGCAAACGACAACCAGAACGCACCGTACGAACACAAGGCAGTGGCACCAAAAGTGTTGGCAGCGAAGAACTCAGCAACACCAGCGAAAATTTGGACAAGTCCACCATAGAAGCAAGCAGCACCAACGGCAACGTTGGTGATCTTGATACCCATGGCCTGGGCATTGCACATGGACAACACAAATGTGGTGAAAGCGAAGGCAGAAAGGCCAACTGGAGCTGGGTTGATGTTGATCTTAGGGTATGGAGTAGCACCGACAGTCAAAGAACCACCGAAGGCTTGCATCAACTCGTGTCTCCAAAATCTTTGGTTTCCGATGGTGACGTACTCGTGGGAGTCGCCGTGGACGTGGATTCTGCCAACACCTTGGTCCACGGTGGTTGGGATCGACTTGTTGGAAGTGTCGGAGTGAGTGTCACGGTTTTCGACAATAGACATCTTGGGATTTCCTGGTTAGAATGATAAGGAACCAAAATATGGGGAAACGGAATACTTATAAAAGTTTGGCAAGAGTTACCAACCCCACGATTGACAAAATTAAAATAATAGAACGGCCACAATAATTAACCAGAACCAACCGCCTGCGGAGATGAGTCTGCGGGTTGCGCAATGAGCCAATGGCCAGATGCGCGCGGTGGCTCGTATAGCTGTGCGACCAGCATCCAGCAATCGCATTGTGCACAACAACAGAATCGGCCGAACTCCGAAAAGGTCTTGGAACCTTGATGGGTGGAAATGTGGAGGGGCCTGTCGTGTCATATCCTTCAATATGGCCCCTAGCCCCGCAATGTGGTTGAGACGTGTGGAGACTTGATGACCTTGCCGACACTTTCCTCCAACCCCGGTGGAGGTTGTGGGGCCATGAGGGGTCATCTCGGAGTTAGGATGCCGCCGAGTGCCCCAAACACGAAAAATTTCCCATTTGCTATGGTGCGAAATATGATCGCCCGTTTTTTTGGCGGGTTTGGACCAGAGTGGATATGCCAGGGCAAAAGGATTTTACCCCTTCCATCGGGATGGTACCACATCCAAACTTTTGTTGAGCGATCGTTGCGCGAACAAAATGCGTTTTGGCAAGTGTGGGGCAAGGTTGAAAGCCCACTGCCCGGAGTAGAAGTAAATTAGATCAGACAACCTCCGGGGCACCATGCCCCCTCTAAGGATAGGACTATACCCCATGGTCTATATGACGCCCACTGTGCCTCTTAGACGTAGTCTGAGACAAAACAACTCCACCAGCATTTCTCAAGTCAAACAACGGATAATTTTGCCAGGCGGACTTATTGCATATCCGATGCCATTCCCCAAAAGTGGGGCCGGTAAGATTTACCGTTACAGAAGGCGGTTGTGTCTAGTCCGCGCACGCTTTCCGTTTTGGGCAGACAATTAAGCACACTAGGATTTTGCGATGCTCTTTCTCTTTCAGAAAAGGTTGCGTGGTCTAGTTGGTTATGGCATCTGCTTAACACGCAGAACGTCCCCAGTTCGATCCTGGGCGGAATCATT
Source organism: Suhomyces tanzawaensis NRRL Y-17324 (assembly GCF_001661415.1). Classification (NCBI taxonomy): domain Eukaryota; kingdom Fungi; phylum Ascomycota; class Pichiomycetes; order Serinales; family Debaryomycetaceae; genus Suhomyces; species Suhomyces tanzawaensis. The sequence continues at coordinate 204,788 of NW_017963643.1, forward strand.
TCTTTTTTCATTTTTTTGTGTACTACCGATGTTGAAATCAACTGATGAATTGCACCCATCATTTTCTTTTTGCATCGAAGTTACCATAGTCCAACAATATAATGTTTAGACCAATCGTAAGCAAGATTGCGTTCTCCAGACCCTTCTCGCAGTCCAGCAGACTAGCGGTAACTTCCTTAACATTCTTCACCAAGGAAACTTGCCAGCTATGCACTAACGCCAAAACCATCCTTTATGACACTTTGAAGGATGAATCACTCAATGACAAGTCAATCAAGCTAGACGTAATAGATATAATGAAACCTGAAAACTCAAAGTGGTTTGATGTTTACTGCTATGACGTTCCAGTAATCCATATCGACAGACCAAACCAAAAAAAGCCCGTCAAATTTATGCATTATTTCCATCATGACAAGTTATTGGAAGAGTTTCAAAAATAACTGTATCGGCTTCTAACCACCAAGCCTCCACCCTCAGGTGACACTCCATCTGCGAACCTTTAAGGCTCTAGTATCGTTGCTTCACGAATTTCGTTGTGCTCTATCGATAAAATCCGTATCGGCTTCACACATTCCTGAAATTAATGTATTCAGAACAACAGTTTCAACAAACTTGTCTGCGAGCAGTTCTAAGGATGTTGAATGTGTGTGCGTTTCTTCCACTCTCCAATAGTTTCTAGTAGGTGTTTCGTGGTTCCTTCGTATTAAACAACCCATTACTGGCTCATCTATTTCCCATTTTCATTCCTAATGCGTACCTTTTTATATCTGGATACCCCATTACCAAAGTCCGGACTATAGTTAAAATATCTCCTTAATGTTCAACGTGAATAATGCAAACAACTCCACCTTAGTTGACGGCTTTAGATGCTATCTTTCATCTTTTTATTCGGTGATAGGTGAAACTCAAACGCCTCGAAAAATCTTCATCATTGAAAGGTACGTATATTGTTTAAGCTCAGACTAATGTACCATAGCAATAGTGTTACAAATATCTTCTGCTCTAACAGATTCTTTACATCCCCATGCTCGACCTCGGACACGTCGGGCATGTTCGTAGTTTTAACGAGCAAAACACTAATCTTTCGTCTCCAGAACAATATAATAGCTACTTTGTAATCAATCACCGAAGCGCGTGGATGCAGAGTTGACGGCTCTATCTTCAAGCCATCTAAAAAATAATCCCCTCTTTCCAGCTAAACCTGGATGGTCCTATCTCCAGGAACAAAGTTGTACTCGGATGCGAATTCAACACCAATTGCTGATCGCCAGATAGTTCTGAAATTCTAGCCAGACTTCCCTAATTTGGTTCTTTCAAGCCATTGTGCTCTGGAGGCCAATTTTCTTTCATAGCTTAATCACAAACCTTTGTAAGTTGATTCTTGAATTAGAAAAGTTCAACAAAGCACTGTCACTCGAAATCAATACTGGAGGAGCTTCTTGCCTCGGCAGTGGATAGATTATTCAGGAAAATTTTCACACCTTGCAATTTCCTTACTAGGATGGCCTCTAGTCTTGAAGTAATTTCCTCCTTGAACGAAGCTAGCATGGTATTATTTTGAACTGGGTATTCAGAAAGTGTCTGAAGTAATTTTGAGCAGCGAAGCTTCTCTTCAGAAAGCTCTCCTGAAATAGCATCCATCCTACCTCGTAAGGCTCGAAGTGTGTAATCTCTTCGTTCCTGGTTCTTTTTCATTTTTGATAGTTTCCGCTTGAGTTCACTGACTTGGTCCTTTAGGCTCTTGATTTCGCATTGTTGGACGCTTGAGTCTGCTAGCAACATCTCGTGGCTTTTACGGACGGTATCCAACTTGACGTTCAAATCTGCGTTATCTTTGGAGAGCTGGACCACTTGGGAGGCGAGTAGATTACTTTGGTGTGGTAAGTAGCTTGTCCTGGAGTAGTCCAGGCGAAAGACCTGTCCTTTGTCCATGGCCAGGGGGGACCTGTCGGGGTATCCTTGGGAGGAGGAGGACCTCCACAGAGGTCTGCTGATACTGTTGCTTTCTATACACGCGTCCTCTGCGTCCGTAGAGTCTGCCTCTGTCTCCTGGGAGTCTTCTTTGGCAAAAGGAAGATCACTCGGATGCGTCCACGCAGCCCCGGGGGTTGTTTGTGGAATCACATTAACCAGGGTACCAGCATAAGTATCCCGAAAGAGTGCTAGGGCTGGTGGCATCCCCTTAGTGGTGCTTTGGCTCATAGCTCGAGGTCCACAACAGGTCAATTTTAGTAGACTTATTTTGATGAAAAACCAAATTCTTCCTGGCTGAGTCTTCGATTACAGTCGTACGGCTGTTATTGTCTGGCTGCTAACTTAGTGAAAAGGGTAAAGCTAGCAATGGGGCCAGATTCGTTGGGAATGGTATCAAGCTGGCCAGCAAATTGTTGCAAAAGATTTCCCGCACATCAGAAAAACGTTCGCTGGGGAATTAGCGAGCGGGTCGCTTCCGTCTTTCTGTTCTTTAGCGACTACTAGCTACCACCATTGAACCCACGCAGTGGCGGCTCAACTCAATCTTTCCCGACAGCTTACATGCTCATGGACTCGAGCCTCGTCGAGTGCTACTTCGTTGGGTTGCTCGTGCTATTCCAGTGGCGGCCTGACTGAGGATTGCTGGTGCCTCGCCAGTCAACCCCCTAAAAGAACATCGTGGGAGAAAAAGCTACTCCATACGTCCCCTCCCATATGGCTTAAAGTCTTAAAGTGGTGATGATATCTCCGAATGGCTACAGTTCCCCGGCGATAGTGGCTTATTGCCGCCTCAGGAAGGAGCTCGGATGAATCCAGTTCTCCTCTTTGTCGGACTGCAAAATGGTTGCATGTGAACAATCGCCCCACACACTACCGCGAGGATCTTTATCAGAAACACCACCGCTGTTTCTCCACCACAAACATGTCTGAACGTCAAAAGGTCGCTGTGGTTACAGGCGCCTCCTCAGGAATTGGCTATGCCACCTCCATCGAGTTTGCCAAAAGAGGCTACAAGGTTTTTGCCGGAGCCAGAAGAGTGGAGCCAATGGAGCCATTGCGTGAACATGGAGTGATCCCCATCCAGTTGGACATCACCCTGAGTGAAAGTGTCAGAGAGGCCAAGAGATTGATCTTGCAACACAACAACGGCGAGGAGTACGTTGACTTCTTGTTCAACAATGCCGGCCAATCCTGCAGTTTTGCGGCTCTCGACGTCACCGACGAATTGATGAAGCAATGCTACGACGTCAATGTGTTGGGACAGGTCAGAATGGTTCGTGAATTCTCACCCTGGTTAATCAATTCCAAGGGGGTTATCGGCTTCACCTCGTCCATCACTGGCTATCTACCGTTCCCTTGGTCCTCCATGTACTGTTCGTCCAAGGCAGCCCTCACCCATTATGCCGCATGCTTAAGGCTCGAATTGAAGCCCTTCGATGTCAAGGTCATCAACTTCGTCACTGGTGGAGTCAAGACCAACGTTGCTGATACCAGACCTTTGCCTACCGACTCCATCTACAATGTTCCTGGTATGCAAGAGTCCTTGCTCGAGAGGGCCCAGATGTCCAACAGAAACAACCCAATGGATGCTGGAGTGTATGCGCAACAAATTGTCACGGACTTCGAGGACGCCACCCTCAGCGGACCGCTCAACTTGGCCCGTGGGACCAAGGCATGGATATTGTGCGTTATTTCCAGATGGGTACCTCACTACCTTATAGAGGCAGCCTTAATCAGGAAGTTCAAGATGATGAATGTTTTTGTTGCACTCAAAGAGAAGTTTTCCAAAGCGAAGTTGAGCTAATGGTTGAGAGGCTAGACTCAGGAGAACTATGCCATTTTTAGTTCAAATAACGTGAAGCTTATTTATCTCACCGATGAGTGCAATACCGGGGCAAAAGAGAGGAGGTGATTTATAACCTGGTGTAATTCCAGGACTTAAATTTCCTACGTCTGTGGCAGGCCCAAATATATGACTAAATAAAAGATCTTGTTTATCATCCCAAAATGCAAGCATTTCATCTAGTAAGATTTCACTTGGGTGGTGCCAGGGTGCATGTTAGTTGCTTGTAGTTCATGCCTCTATCGTAGGGATTGTGTAGTAGCTATGGTATACAGATGGTATTAAATATGCGGTTTTGATGCTGAGGAATTCACCGATAGGATAATTGGAATTTATATCAGGTCGAAGAATTGTCATGCTGGTATACCATCCAAGGTGCATTCTCCGTGGGTCTAACTCATTATTGGATAATTTCCCAGTCTGTGAAATGCAATACCCAACACGTCCGCAAGCTTCCGCTTCTTGCACCCAAAAACACACGAAAGCTCTCGCTTCCAAACTATGTACTTTTGACTACTCCAACCAGACTAGTTTGTCCACGGTCCATGCTTCAAATCTCTGGGGTTTCACTCCTAGCTTCCAATCAACATAGAAACGCATTTTCCTGCTTACTTCATCCTGCTCTGGAAACCTGTATTCGCAACCATATTCTATGTGAATGAATAACACACTCACAAAATAATTCAAAAAATTCCAAAATCATGCTAAATTTCAATAGCACTAGCCCTTATAACAACACCCAAGGAATCAGCTCCAACCACATCTGCTGTTCAAAGCACCCACTTACATCGTACCTCTCGTCCATCCGTACTCCACTTCTGGTGTTCATCTTGTGACTTTCAGTGCTCGCGCCAGCCATTCGCACTCTCAGCGATGTTAAAATGTGGGGCTCAATAGTGATACCAACCATGCCTGAGCCTTTCTTATGGTACCGTGACAAGCATTCGCTCAAGATCGGCGAGGTCAACAGATACACGGTGCGATATACGCGACTCGACTCGTCCAAGAACGAAATCTACCTTCGCTTGAAGAACATCGAAAAGACCTCCATCAGAGCCATCCATTTGCTCAATGGACCCTTCATCCTCTACTGCCATGTCGTACCATACCGCTACGACTACCATGCCAAGTTCGACCCAGAAGACATTGCTGTCAACAAGGAGGTGGTGTTTGAGAACCAAATCAAGCCTGGGCAGACTTTCAATGTCCGGCTCCGCATGAACCGGAACTCGTACGTGGAGTCTGTCGACAGCCACGACGTGTTTCAGTGGGAGATTGATGTGGTGTCCCAGATTGTGATCACCAGAAATACCTCCATCTTGTACGACTTGATGATCGGCGACGACTTCTCCCAGATGAAAAAGTTGAACCACGGGTCCATCCAGACCTCGTTCTCGTCCATCGGCAACATCATTGGCAACAACACCAGCGCTGGCGCTGACGTCCAGCTCGGGAGGAGCTTGAACCCCCAGTTGGAGGTGGTGAAGAAGGACACCAAGCAGATCTGGAACACGGCACCACCAGACGCTTCCAAGCCGGTGCATCTCGTCATCATCACCCATGGAGTTTTCTCCAACTTGACTGCCGATATGCTCTACATCAAGGACACGTTGGAACGGGTGCTGAAGGACAACATCTTGATCAGAGGATACAGAAACAACGCAGGGCGTACCGAGAAGGGAGTCAAGAGGTTGGGAACGGCGTTGGGCGACTATTTGGCGGCGTTGATCGACCAGCTTCTCCAATCGGGCATGACCATCGACAAGATCTCGTTTGTAGGACACTCGTTGGGAGGCATTGTGCAGTTGTACGCTATCAAGTACTTACTCATCACCAAAGGGTCCGACTACTTCCAGAATTTGAACATCCAGCCCTACAACTTGGTGCTCATGGCCAGTCCGCTTTTGGGGATTTTGAGCGAGATGAGCTTCTTGATCTCGTGGTTTTTGGACTTGGGCACCCTCGGCAAGACCGGTAGGGACTTGACGTTGTCCAAGCCCATGCCAAACTTGAAGGACTTGAAGAAAAACCACAACCATAACCACCAGTACGGCGACGAGGCCGCCATCAAGAAATCCAGTGCCTTCAAGCCGGTGTTGGAGGTGTTACCTGACGACCCGTTGCAGTCGTTCTTGCAACAGTTCAAGCACTTGACGTTGTATGCCAACGCCATCAACGACGGCATTGCGCCATTGAGGACAACTTCGTTGTTGTACCTCGACTGGAAGGCCTTGGGCGACGTGACGGAGTTGAGGAAGGGCAAACAAGCTAAGGTGGACCGTCAGGGAGATGTGATAGACAAGCTGTCTAGCGAAACCAGACGCGGTGGTCTGGCTCCCCTGCAGCTGAGTACGATAGGCGAAGAGGACCACCACCTGATTCAAAGTAATACCACGAGCGATAGCGTGGGCGAGGTCCCTGATGACGAGCCTGAGGACGATGGTCTGGATGACGACATCAAAGAAAGCCAGCCAGTTGCGAAAAAAAGTGCTTTAGAAAAGTACATGGAGTTGCTCCACTTGAACTTCAATCCAATGGGACCAGTATCGTCCTCCAAGCACCCCAAGCAGAAGCTTTCTCGAAAAGAAAAGAAGTTCATGAAGTTCAACGCCAAGGGCTCTGACTACTATGAGTTTGTTCGGAACAATAAGAAGGAGGTTGAGGACGAAGAAGACGGGCAACACGAGGACGATACGCTCAACGACCTGGATGAGGAGGATGAGGGCCACGAGGACCGTCCCACCTTCAAAATCCCACCCAAAGCTTCAGCAGTGGAATCGGCCATCAACACAGTGTTGTGTCCCATTCCTTCCATGGAGTACGTGTTTGATCCTGAACACAGGGATACCGTAATTTTCCACGACAAATACTACCACTTCAAGGATCTTCCCAAGGAAGAGGACAGGAAGTCCTCACAAATCAAGTCGTTTTTCTTCAACTACAGCGACTGGAAGTTGAAGAAGCAGGTCAAGATCGCCCGCAAGTACCACACCAGCAAGCTCAACTGGCGGAAGGTGTTGGTCAACCTCCCCCCAGATGCTCATAACAACATCGTGGTTCGTCGGAGATTTGCTAATGGATACGGCTGGGGCGTGGTGGATCACTTATGTGAGAACTTATTTAATGGAGGAGAATCCGAAGATGACAATGGCCAGGATATGAAGGCTAAAATGTGAAAATATAACATACGCCGTCAGCGAAACTTGGGTCAAATCAGGCTGTTGCAGAATGGTGATATCTTCAGGAAAGTTAGATATTAGTCTTAGATGGAACCATGCTACGATCCACCGTACAAATTAGGTACCTGCAAGAGCTTCCCATTTAATAGGGACGTACAATATTTATTGAGGCACGAATGAGTTTCGTTTAACTCCAAACGAGATTATTTTCATTCAGTTGCTTCTTGTTTCCACTTTGGAACAGATCAATGCTACCATCGTGGTAAAAGTATAGTCAGAGATTCCACAGAGCAGTACAGAATCACCTGGCCACTATTTAATACAAGTATCTAATGAATGCTCATACTGCATTGCCAGAACGGTTCTCGAAATTCCTTATGTTGTAATCGGGCCAAATAACATGTAGCAATTTCCCAGGAGGGCGATGACGTTATAGCCATTATGGATAAAAGCTCCTTCCTTTCTCCTCACTGAATATTACCTGTCACCTTTATACGAATTTATTGTCAGAAACAGTTACATGTAACAAAAACAAAGATAAGAATATTAAACAAAGGCTAGCCAATAGAAGAGAGTTTGGAGGTTTCCTATGCCTAAAAGGAGGAACTGATCATAACTATGCTATTTGAGATATGGAATTGCATAATAATTACTGGTGCCACTTGCTGCTTGCATAGTGCATACTAGGTCCCAGTGTCAAATTGAGGCAGAAGGGTGTGACTGGTGCTCTACATGTTTATCACCAAAGGACTCCAGTGGACGCATTTGCAAAGTCAATTCCACGGAACAATTGTGATTGTGGTCTATTGACATCATTCTGACAATCTTACACGGAGTGATGATAAACTACGGAAAATTCAATTGTGTCCTGGAAAATGCCAATTAGCTGTAGAATTTTCCAACAAGCGACGCTGGGGCTGGCAGTCGCCAGGGTTAATTTCTGAATTATAGCAATTTTACCGACGAAATCACACACCGGTCAGGGTAATCTACAGGGTGTACCAGCTGATTGAGTCAGTTCTATTACTCCCCAGCGGCCAGATATTCTAAGAGTGGCCACCATGCTACCACCAGCCTAATCTACCAGTCGATTACCACTAATTTTATTATAGCTACAAACATAGCTATAACTCCTTCTATTTTATTTACTCCAGCTGAGCTCCAGCTGACTTCCACCTATCCACTACCCATCTCCCAATCCGGCTTATCGCATCCCATCGCACTACTAGTCTTATCTCGGTGCGCCGCACGTGGACGCTTATCTCAGTTGATCTAACCCTGTCCTCAGCCTCCAAACGTGTCTCGCCCCTGCCATGGTCAGCACACCCTAGCGTGGCATCCCCATGGGGAGCACCCGATCCAGTCAGTCACCCTTTGCTCCGCTCAACACCGCTTCCCTGGTGCATTTTCGCGCCACACAAGTCCCAGTTTCAGAGATAAGAAACCGGCTATATAAAATCGCACTCGCTCGCTGTGCGCGTTTTGCAACATTCAGAGCCTCCTCCTCCCTAGAATGAACCCTCCCTGCTATGTGACCCCCCATCCCTCCAGCATTCGTGGCCCCGAAAAGATCTCGTTCGTGGTGATCGGCGCTGGCCTCATCGGTCCCCGCCACGCCGCACACGTCTTGGACCGTCCCGACTGCGAGTTGTTTGCCATTGTAGACCATTCCGCCAAAGGTCCTCTGGTGGCACAACAACTCAACACAATGCTCTTCCAGAACTTGGACGACCTCTTTGCCCACTGCGACGCCAACCTCTTGAACTACCCAGCTGCCGCCATCGTGGCCACCCCCAACCACACCCATGTACGCATGGGCATGCAATTGGCGGCTCGCGGCATCCACATGTTGATGGAAAAGCCATTGGCCCCGTCGCCCTCGGAGTGCAAGTCACTCATCGCCTACTGTCACGCCAAAAACGTCACTCTTCTTGTGGGACACCACCGCCGCTTCAATCCCTACATCATCGCCACCAAAGACCACTTGTACAAGTTGGGCCAATTGGTGGCCATCCAGGGCACCTGGACCTTGTGCAAGCCCCCAGCGTACTTCTTGGAAAAGCCCTGGCGCTCCTCCACCGCCCTTGGCGGCGGCACCCTCCTTATCAACTTGATCCACGACTTGGATCTCCTCCAGTACCTCTTGGGTCCCATCGAAAAGGTGTATGCCGAGCTCTTAACCAAACAGAGAACCGACTCCGGCCACCACGACTTGGTGGATGAAGGGGCGGCATTGACCCTCCGCTTCGAAAATGGGTGTTGTGGCACCTTTATCTGCTCCGACAACGTCACCTCCCCTTTTCTGTTTGAGGCAGGCACTGGTGAAAACCCCACCGTCCCTTTCAACGATTCCATAGCTGGATTCTACAGAATTTTTGGAAGCCACGGCACCCTCTCGGTACCAGACCTCAAATTATACCACCAAGAGTCGTCTTCGTACAACGACAACAACAGCATGATGAGTAACGCATCAGGCGAGCGGTCTTGGTTAAAGCCGTTGGTTTGTGACCAAATTAAAATGAGACACGAATTACACCAAGAGTCTAGCCTTCAATTACCTTCTCCATCTCCATCTCCGAACGTAAAGGATTCGCCTATTCACAGGATGAACGATTTTAAGAAGCCCCAGCCATTTGCTTTGCAATTGGAGCACTTTGTCAACTTGATAACTGGGGCCGAAACAGCAGTAAAATGTTCGGGGGATGATGCTTTGAGAGCATTATTATGTATTGAGGCGGTTGTTAAATCAATCGAAACTGGTTTACCTCAATACGTGGACAAAATAGATCAAATCGACCTTGATTTCGATTTGATGAATCAGTTTGACGTTTGAATATACCTATATATGTTCGGAATTAACTTAATAAATCAGTTTTAGTTTAGTTAGCTTACATGATTGAAAATCGAATGAATTACTTTTTTAATAAATAACTAATATGTATATGATGGATGCATTACAGCATATATAAAAAAATCACTAGTTCTCTTGGAAGACTTCAGCCAAGAAAGCTTCTTCTTCAGTAGTGTGCATGGACTTGGAACCAGCAGCAACAGAGGCAGATGGGTCACGACCGGCATAACGCAAAGTCAAGCCAGACTTGTCAGTTTGCTCAATAGTGACAGCAAGACGAGGGGCAACAAAAGAGTAAGCACCCATGTTCAATGGTTCTTCTTGACACCAGACCAAATCTTCAACGGCAGGGTAGCTGTTAATAGCATCACGCAATTGAGCGTATGGGAAAGGATGCAATTGTTCAACCTTGATGAAGGCAGTGTGCTTGTCTTCGATAGAAGCACGCTTCTTGTGCAAGGCAGCGTAAACTTGACCGGTACAGAGAACAATACGCTTGATCTCCTCCTTTGGAGCAATAGACTTACCCAATTCAATGTCTTCAATGATCCATTGGAAGTGAGAATCGTTAATGAATTCTTCTAATGGAGATCTGGCCAATGGGTGACGCAACAAGGACTTGGAGAAGAAAAGAACCAAAGGCTTTCTGAATTGTCTATGCATTTGACGACGTAACAAGTGGAACAAGTTGGATGGGGTGGTTGGGTAAGCAACTTGCATGTTACAGTCTTGATGTTGACGTTCTAACTTTTCTGGGGCAGGGAAGAAACGTTGGTCTTCGTTACACATTTGCAAGTATCTTTCAATTCTACCGGAAGAGTGTTCTGGACCTTGGCCATCGTAACCGTGAGGTAAGGACAAGACAATACCGGAACGTTGCTTCCACTTGGATTCGGCAGCAGCAATGAATTGATCAATGATAACTTGGGCAGTGTTAGCGAAATCACCGAATTGAGCTTCCCATTGAACCAAAGCATCTGGAGAGGTCAAGGAGTAACCGTATTCGAAACCCATGACACCGTACTCGGACAAGGAGGAGTTAGAAATGCTGAAAGCACCTTGGTCTTCAGACAAGTGGTTCAATGGAGTCCAGGTCTTTTCAGAAGATTGGTCGTGCAAGACGGCGTGACGTTGAGAGAAAGTACCTCTTTCAACATCTTGACCGGAAACTCTGACGTGGTAACCTTCCAAAGCCAAAGAACCAAAAGCCAAGGCTTCACCAGTAGCCCAGTCAATGTCCTTACCGGTTTCAACAGACTTCTTTCTGGTGTTCAAAATACGCTTCAAGTTTCTGTGGATTTCGAAACCTTCTGGAGCTTCAGAGATAGCGTTTCCGATCTTCTTCAAGGTGTCTTCTTCAACAGCGGTTGGCAAGTGAGGCAAGACTTCGGTGGCCAATTCCTTTGGAGACTTGAAGTCTTCCCATGGGGTACTCAACCATTCTCTGGAAGTTGGCTCGTACTCCTTAGACTTGCTGAAAGACTCTTCTAAGAGATTCCAGACCCACTTCTTGTGCTCGTTGACGTCCTCGGTGGTGAAAGAACCTTCTTCGATCAATTGGGTGGTGTAGTAGTCAAGAACGGACTTCTTTTCAGCGATCTTTTGGTACATCAATGGTTGGGTGAAAGATGGTTGATCGGTTTCGTTGTGACCGTGCTTACGGTAACCAACAACGTCAATGATGACATCAGAGTGGAAAGTGGCTCTCCATTCAGCAGCCAAGTTGAAGACAAAGATACAGGCCTCGATATCGTCGGCATTCACGTGGAAGATAGGAGCGTTGATAGCCTTGGCAATGTCGGATGGGTATAAGGTGGATCTGGCGAATCTTGGGTCAGTGGTGAAACCAATCTGGTTGTTGACAATGATGTGGATACAACCACCAGTGGAGTAGGCTGGCAAGTTGGCGAAACCCATGGTCTCGTAAACCACACCTTGGGCGGAGAAAGCGGCATCACCGTGCAACAAGACAGGCATGGCCTTCTTGTACTCACCAATGTCGTTCTTGTACTGCATGATGGCTCTGGTCTTACCCAAAACGACACCGTCTTCAGCTTCCAAGTGGGATGGGTTGGCCACAAGCGACAAGTTGACGTGCTTACCGGAGGTGGTTGGTCTGGCGTAGTTCATACCCAAGTGGTACTTGACATCACCAGAACCTTCGTCGAATTCCTTGGAACCAGTGAATTCAGAGAAGATAGACTCATTGGGCTTACGCACAACGTTGGACAACATGTTCAATCTACCTCTGTGGGGCATACCGATGACGACGTCCTCGACACCATACTCGACTGAGGTGTCGATCAAGGCCTTCAAACCGGGGACGATAGCCTCGGCACCTTCCAAACCGAATCTCTTGTCGTTAGGGAACTTGGTGGCCAAGAACGATTCGAAGGAACAGGCCCAGATCAAACGGTCCAAGATCTGTCTCTTTTGGTCGGCGGAGTACTTGAAGGGGGTTGGGATTTCGATTCTTTCTCTCAACCAGTCACATTGCTCCTTGGAGGGGATGTGGATGTATTCCACACCGTAGGATTGGCAGTACAACTTTTCACAGTTGGCGATGATCTCCTTCAACGACAACGACTTCTTGCCGGCCTCGGCGAATCTGGGCAAGATTCCTGGGCCCAAGGTGATCTGTTTTTCCAAGTCTGCTTCCGAGAAGCCGTAGTAGTCCAAGGTCAATTCCTTGGGGATGTCGGAGTTCTCACCGTAGGAGATGCCCAAGGGGTCAATCTTGGCCTTTTGGTGGCCTCTGACCTGGTAGGCACGCACCAACAACTGGACCTTCAAGTGAGTGACCACGTCCTCGCTCATGGGCAGCGAGCCAGGCACGAAACCGGCGGCTCCGCCAGCAGGAGTGGGGATGATGGTGGGAGGAGCCGAGTAGGCCTGCGAGGTAGGCACATGGTCGGACTCGATGTTCTTGAAGTATGCCTGCCACGAGACGTGCACACTGGTGGGGTCTTGTCTCCAGGCATCGTACATTTCGTCGATGTAGTTGGAGTTGTTGCCTTGCAAGAAGGAGTCGGTGGCGCTGGCGAACCAACGCTTGGTGAAAGGACCACCAACCACCGGTCTGAGTTGTGCCTTCAACACCTGGGCGCGTGGGACGGCGCTTCTGAAAGCTCTAAGCATGATGATCTGATTGTTTGATTGATTATATCTTCATCAACTGGAAGAATATGAGAGGTCAATTGGATTTTTTCCACGGTCGAAAATGGGGATCGTTGGCGAGGGAAGAGGTGGGGAGGGTGGTGGTAAGTACAGGACGGTGCGCACTACGGTTGCGGGGGGCAGAAGGTGGATCCGACGGGGCCCGGGGCGGTAGGCCAGGGGTGCCGTGGAGGCAGGAACGGCTGGGACGGCTGGTGAAGGCTGGGCCAATAGGACACGCCAGCGGGACAACTCCGTGGCAGTTATTCGCGCACATCCCGGAGAAAATGATTGGTTGGCAGTCCCGGAGCGAGCACCCGGGAACTCCGAAGATCTGGCAAAAGGAGTTGGATGGGGCAGGGTCCACGCTGGACAGCTAGAGCACGGGCAGGCAAGCGACTTGGTACTGGCTGGTTAAGTAGGGAGGCTACGCCATTGGTATCTACGGATCTGAATGTTGGAGAAATGGCTAATTGCAGGGGACTGCCTGCAGTCCCCCATCACAGGTGCATCCGAGCCAACATTCTGCAGCGTGCGTCCGCATCTCAATAGCTGTTAATGATTCGTCAGCCCAAGAAAACACCCACCAACACCCCATCAACGGTTGTAGACAATTCACTAAAAAGCGTTGGCCGCGGCTTGTGGGACCCCGGGCTCTCGGGAATGGCATTCACAGCCGACGGTGGTATGCAGTATGCTGCTTTTGGCAGCCAGGGCACAGGGCAATTTTTGAGTCAGCTCTGTTGAGTCATCCGAGGCATGACTGAGTTTGAGAATCATGCAAATGGCTTCGTATCGAGTAGCAGTACCTGTATTGATGATTCTTGCGAAAAGTCTACATTATTGATTGTGGAACTAAAAATTAATAAAATGTTTATGCAATACCGAAATGATTTGAAGATCTTAGAATGCGTACGCTATCATAGCAACCATAGCAATCAAGAAATTAGAAGTATGAGCTCTCGATGCCCATCCCTCGTAGCTAGCTACGGAAGGATAGAAGGCACTTTGCAGCGAGGAAGACCGTGAAACACTTGGCACATCGGTCCTGTCACCTATGACCTGAGTAGTGACAGTGTTGCCAGTATTTTCTGAAGTAGTAAGGTGAGGTACGTCTGTCACCAATGGAGTATTCTGGTTAGATGGACTAGAAACAGTGTCTGATCCGTGGCCTGATGAGGCATTGTTGGTGTTGGATGCACTTGAAGCACCACTTTGTGCACTAGATCTTGTTGAGGTGATATCAACATAGGATGGTTCTTGAGTACTGGATAAAGACCCTGTAGCATATGAAGATGCAGACAGAATAGATGATCCCGAAATAATACTTGAAGCTTCACTAGTAGTGGAAGCTGCAACCGAAGATGATCTGGAAGATCCAGAAGGAGAAATCAAAGAAGAAATTGGAATGCCCGATGAAGATAAAGTGGATGGTGCAATAATAGACAGAGCTATGGTGCTTGAATTCCAGGGAAGTCTTCTAGAACTGCTGGAGGGGTCAAATGAATAGGAACTTACAACAGCCGAAGACCCAAGAACACTGGAAGACGACACACTAGAGACCACAGGGGTCTCAACAATCAGAGTATTGGTTCCATCAGTACCGGTTCTGGACACGGAAGTGGTTAACGATCCAGTCCATCCGCTGGAAACGGTCGTCTCCGAAACGGGAGTTTCAACGATCACAATGTTGGTTCCGTTTCCTGGTCTAGTCACAGTAGTAGTGAA